>NC_056743.1:314021122-314066122 GCF_019279795.1 Protopterus annectens | reverse complement strand
GTACCATAACCTCTGCGATCTAGAATGGTTCCCTAATGATGTGTTCATTTCTAAACAAGTCAAAGTGTTACAGTGTCATTGTATTCTGCTTTGAAACTGTACTGTGCTTGCTAAGACTATCATAAATGAATTATCTTCAGTCTTTATTGTTCCAAGTTACAATGTTTTCTGCACTAATGAAAAGATTTTCTCTTAGAATCTGGTGAAATTCTCATTACAGAAGCTACACTATTCTTTAATATGTTGTTTGTCTTTCGGATTTTTCCAGTAAGGGGTCGCCACAGCGGAACTCTGGTCTGCTAATGATTGGCAGTAGATTTATGAAACACCAAGGTGCCAGCTCGACGCCCAACCTTCAACGAAGGCACGCCCATTTACACACGCATGTCTTTTGAATGCTACCCAACCACGGGGAGGACATGCAGACTCCACACAGAAGGCATTCCCAAGCCAAGCTGAGAATCGAATGGGAGAACCTCTTGCTGTGAGGGAACAATGCTACCGCCATACTACCGCGGCATCTACACTATTCTTTAATATATAAGAAATAAATACATATATATTACTACAGGTGATGCTGCTCCATTTATGATCCTATGGGAGTTGCAGTATTGGTATTTAACCTTAGGTTGTTGCTGCTGGTTCTCCATACATGTGGACACAAAAGGATCTAGCACTGCATGTTTCTTCATGTATTCACTGGGAAAGAAGGATGTCTACCTCTTGGTGCTAGCATCCCATGGGTGCAGACTACACTAAACAAACCCTTGATGGCTAACTCAGTTTTGGACCTTTTAAACATACCTGACACTGGCAAACCAAACCTGCCAATCAGTAGTCAGACATGAGTGTATAAGAAGGACAATAATATTTGTTGGATTTCCTTAATCAGGGTGTTATGGTGGAAGCTGGAAGTATTAGTCTAGGTCTACAAGCCACAGGACCCGGAGCCAACTTGGAATCACGGCAAAGTTTAATACGTTTTTTAAACAGAACAAATTCAACCAAGCGCTTTCACCCGGCCTCTGCCAGGCTTTTTCAAGGACTGAATGATATTACACTCCACAAATCACCACTTAAATAGTTCATATCCACACCATCTGGTCAACAATTAATTAATTAAATCAATATTTTCAATTAACTTAACATTTAGTTAAAATACAATATCCTTGACATTAAAAATCAAATTCATCATGTTAAAACATTACACATAAATTATTACCCCCCCCATACCAAATGCGGTACCGTGAACTTTATTGGCAGCTTAAATTAGATGCCACAAGGTTCCCAGGATTAAATGACAACATAAGTATTGCTCCAGTTTTAAAATTGAGGAGAGCTAGACTTTAATATAGTTTGGTATGGGGGGGTAATAATTTATGTGTAAGGTTTTAACATGATGAATTTGATTTTTAATGTCAAGGATATTGTATTTTAACTAAATGTTAAGTTAATTGAAAATATTGATTTAATTGATTAATTGTTGACCAGCTGATGTGGATATGAACTATTTAAGTGATGATTTGTGGAGTGTAATATCATTCAGTCCTTGAAAAAGCCTGGCAGAGGTCGGGTGAAAGCACTTGGTTGAATTTGTTCTGTTTAAAAAACGTATTAAACTTTGCCTTGATTCCAAGTTGGCTCCGGGTCCTGTGGCTTGTGTATATCTTGAAGTTATTAGGTTTGGTTTGTGCAGTGAATTGGTTCGTGATTAGTCTAGGTCTGCTAAGTGGTAAAGCCCATAAACTATGTGAGGTTTGATTAGTAACATAGCCAGGTGTCAGTTAATCTGCTTAGGAATCAGGTATGGCAGGAGACCAAGATTACTATGGATGACTGTATGTTGGATATGACTAGGAAATGCATCAGGGCTATGCATGAGGTAATAGAGGGAATGCAAAATGTTGTGCAGGAGCTCCCAGGTAAAGATCTGTGCCATATGCATCTAGGCTTTACAATCCTGAGTGTATCTTTGTGCACTAGCAGTGTAACACAACAGAACTAAGACAAATAGTGACAAATCAGATCCATCTTGTACTCCTGGATTTGATAATTTCACTTCCATATAATGCATGAACCTGGACAAATCACATTTTAAATTTTGAATTTTTTTTAGTTGTTAAGTAGGTGAGTGAATTAATCCTTCTCTTATCCCTTTCAGCCATGACCTTGTTCATAATGGCAAAAGTAATTGCAACGTGTGCTTGTGTGTGTGTGTGTGTGTGTGTGTGTGTGTGTGTGTGTGTGTGCGCGTGTGTGTGCGTGTGTGTGTGTGTGTGTGTGTGTGTGTGTGTGTGTGTGTGTGTGTGTGTGTGTGTGTGCGTGTGTGTGTGTGTGTGTGTGTGTGTGTGTGTGTGTGTGTGTGTGTGTGTGTGTGTGTGTGTGTGTGTGTGTGTGTGTGTGTGTGTGTGTGTGCGTGTGTGTGTGTGTGTGTGTGTGTGTGTGTGTGTGTGTGTGTGTGTGTGTGTGTGTGTGTGTGTGTGTGTGTGTGAGGACAGAGAGCCTGAGAGAGACGTCATGAAATAGTCATATCAAGGGTCATGCTTGAAAAGTGGCTGTTTTATTTAGTGCGTTTGCTTGTTTAATGCATAAAATGAGAATGAAAATATATTTTGATTCATTTACCAGTTTAGAGCAATACATAGATTGCATTGGTGGATAACAGCCCCATACCCTCTGGCGGGTTTGGAAATACACAGTGCTTCACAGACCTATGGGAGTAGCAATGTATCACAATTTTTTCTCTTCCTGTTTGCAAGCACAGCCTCTGAACTGTAGAGGAGCTGTTCAGTTGCATCTTTCCATGTGGGTCTAATTGACCCTCCCCCTTGGAGTGGAAAAGGAGAAACAGCACCAACATTTGAATAATTTCAACAGTGGTTGAGGTACCAGTAAATTAATACCATTATCATCTATCATTTAGGCATCTTAAGCATCCCTTTTTTCAGTCTTCAAGTGCCTCTTTTGCCCATTAACACTTCACGGGGGGGGTGGGTGGGGGAGCAAAGAGCCGGCATGCTTTATACCTTCACTTGCTGTACCTGCAACATTTTGAGGCATCTGCATGCGATGTCTGAGTACATATTAAGGCCCACGTATTGCAAATAACCAGAAGAGAAACCTGTCATCTCCACTTTTGGAAGAATGGCATTACCAGAATGGACTACGGACTCAGGGTATCCCCTTCACCCATCAGATGCTACCAGAAGCAGTACTAGTCAACAGCAGAAGCAGTACTAGTCAACAGACTAAACCTTCATGAGAAATGCTGACACTTTGTATTAGTGGCAGGGCATGCTCCATTTACAGCACATTGCATTAACTCATTAAGTTCACTACCATTTCTCTTTAAAGCCATATGTCTCCTGGAATACCAATTGCTGTTCTCCAAGGATCAGCTCATGACACTGTTGGTCTACACGTATTCAGTATCCCTTGCCACCCTATGAAAAAGCTTTGATAAAGTCTACCACAACAGAATGTAGACTAAGACATTAATGTATATCAGAAATAACTTGAAATACAGCTTAACAAAATAATTTAAGTAATAAAACAGAATATAACAGCATATATCTTAGCCCAGTGGTGTGGCCTAGAGGGATAAAGCTTTGACTATCGTCCAGACAAGATGGGTTAGCTTAGCAGCTTGGGCATCTGGGAAGAAGGGGAGGATAGACATCTCCATCCTGGGGGAAGGGTGTGAGGTCTTGCACACCTTGCATCTGATCTCAATTGCAGGCTGGAGACATAGATTGGGACATTGTCTGTAGGAAGGAAGGGCACTCACTGAGTTGCAATAGAGGTAGGACAATATGCAAGCTTATCCTTTGCATGTACATTCCTAGACACAGCTGGTGCATGCAAGAGGAAACAACTTAGAGCACAACAAAAAATCCTACTTGGCTGCAATATGACACCTGCCCCAGAGTGCCTTATTCTCCTGACCTGCCCTAGACATCAGTTGAAGAAACTCCGGTGGGCTTGTTAGGTTTGTTACACCCAGTGGGAGTAGGTGATGTCCAGCTGCAGGGGTGGAAAAAAAAACATTTAGTAAAAGAAAAAAATGCATAGCTTAGTCACTTAAGTCTTTTAACAACTATAACAGCTGCTACTGGATATTTCAAGTGAAACGTAATGTAAACAGGGATTCATTTCCCCACATACACCCTTAAACTCAGCATGTTTGCTTCTCACAGAAGTTAATAAATCTGCTTAAGTATGAGGCCTTGCATCACCCCATAGCACATATTACAATTATCACAGTTTAGTTAGTACATCCTGGTTTGTTTGTTTGTGTCTTTCGGCTTTTCCCGGTTAGGGGTCGCCACAGCGAAACTCCAGTCCGCTAATGATTGGTAGTGGATTTTTACGTACCTGGTTACCAGCCCTGATGCACAACCTTCAACGAAGGCATGCCCCATTCACGTATGCCTCCACACAGAAGACGCTCTAGCTGAGAATCAAATGGGTCAACGTCTTGCTATGAGGTGACAACGCTACCGCAGCACCACCACCGCATCCTGGTAATGCAAATAATTTAGAAAATGTGACTATCAGTCTAGGTGGACTATCGAAGTAGATTTCAGTGAAAGTGTTTTGTGTACCCACTCAATTATCTGTGAGGGAGGCTTGCAGAGGCAGCCTAGCGATTTTAGTTAAAAATGTCTAAATGAACAGAATGCAGGCTTGGTTTTCCTTTCTGTTCCTTATAGAATGCTGAACATAACCAGATAATGCAGTCTAGATCATTCTTCAAAGTCATGTGGATTGCTTTCTAACATTCTGAATGAAGTACCACCACTGTCCTCTTTGCCTTTTCCTTATGACCTGTTTTTTTCTGTTGAATCCACACCATTTTCTGCAGTTCATTCTTTGGGTCAGCGATCTTCTTAGCTTTTGCCACATTTACTTCCACCTTCAAGATCAGCTCCTTTGTCACTCTTACTTCAGAAGAAAACTATCCTTGGAAAATGGAGGTGCCTCCCATAAACTTTTAGATTTCTGTAACTCAAGCTTAAGCACCTAAATAGTGACATAGAGTTAAGAATAAGTGTTTGGGTACTTACACACTTTACATCAGGTTTCTCTGTGCTCGGTAGAGGTGTCTGCCATGGGAAAGCAGACACAATCTCTACAAACTGGGTGTTCCTGATTCCCTTTACATTCCTCCCAACAGTACAGTTCATCGAAACAATAATTATAACTGCGGCTTACTGCCTACAACAGTTCTTTAAAGCCAAAAAACAGGGTTTAAACATTAACAAGTGTATTACCACAGAACTAGCCTTGTAAACTCCATTTAGCTCACCACACAAACAAAAGTCCTGAAACAGTTTATTATTTGGCGAATGCTGCCACATCATTTTCTTTTAGCGTACTGGCATTTAGTAGACTCCTCTCTGACCAGATGTTGAAGATTGACATGTTATTTGCTCATTAGATTATGTACAAATAACTATCCATTTACATTGACATATTTAAAAATATTCACAAAATAATAAACTGCTCATCTCTAATTAACTGTTATTTCAATGTTTAAGTTGCCCATTTCAGGCTAATCAGTTACAATATGTAAAGTACATTATAAATACAGTTTCCTTGCAGTTAATGAGGTGTGTAAATCAACACATACCTTACTAGATAAGTTAAAGTACATTATAAATACAGTTTCCTTGCAGTTAATGAGAAGTGTGTAAATCAACACACACCTTACAAGATAAGTTAAAGTACATTATAAATACAGTTTCCTTGCAGTTAATGAGGTGTGTAAATCAACACACACCTTACTAGATAAGTTAAAGTACATTATAAATACAGTTTCCTTGCAGTTAATGAGGTGTGTAAATCAACACATACCTTACTAGATAAGTTAAAGTACATTATAAATACAGTTTCCTTGCAGTTAATGAGAAGTGTGTAAATCAACACATACCTTACTAGATAAGTTAAAGTACATTATAAATACAGTTTCCTTGCAGTTAATGAGAAGTGTGTAAATCAACACATACCTTACTAGATAAGTTAAAGTACATTATAAATACAGTTTCCTTGCAGATAATGAGGTGTGTAAATCAACACATACCTTACTAGATAAGTTAAAGTACATTATAAATACAGTTTCCTTGCAGATAATGAGGTGTGTAAATCAACACATACCTTACTAGATAAGTTAAAGTACATTATAAATACAGTTTCCTTGCAGTTAATGAGAAGTGTGTAAATCAACACATACCTTACTAGATAAGTTAAAGTACATTATAAATACAGTTTCCTAGCAGTTAATGAGGTGTGTAAATCAACACATACCTTACTAGGTAAGTTAAAGTACATTATAAATACAGTTTCCTTGCAGGTAATGAAAAGTGTGTAAATCAACACATACCTTACTAGATAAGTTAAAGTACATTATAAATACAGTTTCCTTGTTAATGAGAAGTGTGTAAATCAACACATACCTTACTAGATAAGTGCTGGATTGCAGCTTGGCTTATTGTTCCATTTCCTTCCGTAGATCACTGTTGCAGTATTCCAGTACTAGTGGGTTATCTCAGTGAGGTAACCTGACGTCCAGCCAGCATACCAAAGCCAAAACCTTTTATATGCTCATATGTCTGACGTATTAACTAAACATGTGAGCATAGGGGCACATAAGCATAAGTTGGAGTGTAAGGTCTTCAGACTATCTTGCTGCCAGTCGAACAGTGGATCCTCACTCCTATCATTCTGTTCTCCAAGTTGTTATTGGCTTCTACCATTTCCTAGACTTATTCTGATAAGTGCCCATAGGGGAACATTCTTTATTCTTGTATTTTTTCAAAAGAGATTTGTTAATATCAAGTAAGACAGGGAACTGTGACTGTGGTACGTGAATACATTATTACGACTTCCAGTCCCAGTGTTTATTCTGTCTAGGACCTGAACACAGTTAGATAAATTGTAAGGTCTGCCAGTTGTTTGCTCCTAAAACACTATGTACTTGGCTTTCTTCCTTAAATAAATACTTAGAGACCCAACACATGCTGAAGCCTCCTGTGCAAACCAAAATGTAGGAAACCTTGGTCTCACCCATTCCCATTCAAACCTAAGAAGTTCACAGAAAACTAGGCCTGAATCTTCTACTGCCCAGTCTGATTCAGACACTGTCAATGAGATGCTGCAGGAATCTACAGTATGTCCAATTCTTTCTCAGACTGCTGCTACTGTGACCCCGCTAGAGGCCAGTATGGCTTCTGACTCTCACAAATCTGACTTGACTGTTCATTCTGATATAGTTGAGAAGGAGGAATTGAGGTTGATTATTCCTGAGGAATTGGAAGGCATACCTAAAATCCTTTTAGGGAAAAAATGTTGATCAACGTCCATCAGGGTTCTGATCCACCATACCTCTAAGAAAAAGAGAGAGAGAACCAAACATGTTTCTTTTATGCAGACATGTCAAGAAAAGGAGAGGGCTGAATTTTTTTAGGACCTACACAAGGCCATTTCATCTTTGACGCCTCCTTCCTTTCTGTCTATTCCTTCACTACCTCCCCTCAGAAGAATCCTCTTCTGAGGAGGAGGAGGAATCTGGTTCAGATGAAGATTCTTTGGTATACTCATCACAAATTCATTCTCCAGGACAGCTTGATTATAATGAGAATAACACATCCCCTGACTCCCCCATTGAGGAAATTTCCTCTGGGGGAGACCATCTCTAAAATGATGCAACATTTTGATTGAGAATCCAAACAAGTGAATTAATTACAAAAAAAAGATAACCTACTGGAGGTAGAGGCTGTTACATCACCTCCTGATCCTCCAGTTTTAGAAGCCTTCCTAGATGCCTTTACATCCACTTCTAATTGTCTTGATTCCCAGGCTACAGCTCCCAAGAAGACTGATAGGTTCTGTAATGTACCTGAGGATTTGACATTTACTAGATGTCTGCTGGTTTACAGCATAACTCATAAATGTTCCTTTGTATCTCTTCTTCTTTGCTGTTACCCCTTCTTCACTCCCGCCTTAACTTGTGTCTCTTCCCTTCCCACTATTCCAGAAGGGGAATGGTCACTTCCTTAGCGTCACTAAGCTGTGTTTCGTATTGCCAGAGCATACAGCAACACCAGGATGGAAATTATGATACCTTTTTTCAGTTAATTATTTTTGTAGTGTTTAGGTATTATAGTTCAGAGTGAAACTAGTTGGTAGCTGCTGGATGCTTTGTTCAGGTGCTTCATAAATAAATTAATGCTGGAAGTATTTTAAAGAATTGCAATAGTTCTTTTGTACATCCTTAAGATTTCTGAGAATAGCTGTCTCTTTGTTTTTCCATAGGCTGATTTTTCTTCTCACTTTATCTGATCTTCATACATGTTTTTATTTTGTACTTCATTCATCTTGATGTTGTTTTCTCAGATTTTTTCTTCTAACCTTAGTAAACATGCACCCTCATTGAGTGATTGCTCTTCCATAACTTTCTCAGTACATAATTTAAAGTTAAAATATAAAACTAAACGTTTTGCCTTCAGACCCAAAACCATTCAGAATATCACTAATCTTAAAAACTACCCTGTCTCCCTTGATTGTTCTCACTTACTTGCCATAAAAGACCCCAGTGAAGCAGATAACAACCTTACCAATGCTGTACTGTACTTGCAAAACAAATTATTTCCCTTGGTACAAATGCTACTTTGACCTTATAAACATGACTGGGTATCTAGCGTACTCAAATGCCTCTTCAAATTATGTGCTGAAACATGGCACAATTGGAAATGCAACACCCTCCAAGATTCCCATGCCAAATATACATTACTATGCAATCTATCCAAGCAATCCATCCACAGACACAAAATCAAACACTACCAAGACAAACAAACCTCACTTTTAACCAAATCCAAAAGATTCTGGACAGAAATCAACCTGTTGACTCCTTCAGTGAGTTAAGCAACCTGCCACATATCAACAACAACAACACGAGCCTACACCCCACAGCCACCCTCCCCCTTTACATTTTACTATTCCACTTCAAAAAGATTATAACAAAAGAGATAGAAACACAAATGGACCAAATACAAATAGATACTCACCCAGGCTCAAATAACATAGTACTTTGATTCATTCACCTTTGTAAGAACTTCAGTTTGTATCCTCTCATTCACATATACAACCTCTGCTTAACTAATAAGGTTATGTCTCAGATATGGCAAACAAAATAGTCACTCCTGTTCCAAAACTACCCAAGCCAACTACTGATTCACAATACTGTTCTAGCTCAATAATTCCCACTTTAGGTAAAATACTAGAACAAAAATACCTATTTCTAAATTACTGTTTATTTACATCAATACCATCTTCTATCCAGGAAGCAACATGGATTCTGGTCTGGACACAGCAGCATAACAGCTCTGCAGTACCTCATAGATGACATCCTATCCAACATGGACTAAGGCAGCCTGACAGAAGCTGTCTTTACTGACTTCACAAAAGCATTTCATCTAATTGATCATAGCATGTTTGACAAATTAACTGAACTAGGCATTAGTGATGAAACAAAGCCTTGGTTTGTAGATTTCTTCACCAATAGATCCTTCAAGGTAAAAGTAAGCATCATCACCTCTGAAACAGATCCCTTTATGAAAGGAGTCTCCCAGGGTTCTACTTTAGCCCCTCTGCTATTTTCCATATTTATCAGCCATCGTAACTCTCATTTGATTACCATCAGGTACCTCTAATTCTTTATGCAGATCATCTTGAAGTCAAACCAATCTCACTCAGTTATATAAACTCAGCTCTGAGATGACTTCCAAACCCTCAATCAGTGACTAATAGGCCAGAAACTTATAATCAATCCATCAAAAATAAAAGCAATGCTATTTGAAACCAACCAAAAAATAGACAAAGCACCCAGCTTCCTTAATATTAAAGAATACCACCATAGAAACTACCACATTCTTCAAATACCTTAACATTTGGCTAGACCAGTCTCTTACCTTTTAACTACAGATTTAAATCAAATGCAAAAAGATCAACACACTGAGAAAACAAGCTATCATTTTTCTTCTGTCCAATACAGCCAAAGCTGCCATAGGGCAAAGAAATATTCTTAACTCGAACTGGACTACCCATGATAGCTGCAGCCTCGAAGAAAGAAAAATGCCACCAGCTTGCAAACCATCTCCAATAAAATATGCCAGTTCATTACTAACTCTACCATTATACAACGACCCCCATTAATATTCAAAAACGTGCACACTGATTGGTCAGCATGCACATTGTAAATCAGAGTTATAGTAATGGAAAAAGGTCCGGTCGCCCAGACATTTTCCATTACTATAACTCTTTTCTTACAGCAATGGAGAACGCAAGATCTCCATTGCTTCACACTGTCTCGCTGAGACAGCTTTAAAAAAAGCAATGGAGATTCTCCGTTGCTTTTTTTAAAGCTGTCTCGCTATCTTAAACTTTTTTTTTTAAAGCTGTCTTGCTATGTTAAACTCCTTTAACATAGCGAGACAGTTTGTAAAAAGCAACGGAGATCTTGCTTTCTCTGTTGCTTTTTCCCACAGCTCTGATGTACTGCGTAGGCATACGCATGCGCAGTACATCAGAACTGCAGCAGAATACCAGACAGCTGCAGAAGGACAGCAAGGAGGCATTATACAATGCCATTATTAAAGAAAAGTAATTATTTTTTTTCTTCAATAATGTCATTGTATAATAGCAATAACCCACTTCTGGGTGTGGGTAATGCTGGATTTATCCACGGTTTGCTTTGTTTGGCCACTTGGGCTTCACCCTCGTGACCAAACCACACCAACCATGGGTAAATCCAGCATTACCCACACCCAGGCGTGGGTTATTGCTATATTAATCAATACCTGTGCCTATCACCAAAACTAAATGACTCCCAATACATTTGACTACAAATCCCCAACTATGATCATAAATTCATAAAACTTTTTCTCTTGAGACAGCTTCCCCTCCCAATCATAATTTTTTCAACAAACCCACCCACATATAATCTCAGGGGTATTTCTCAATCTCAACCTACCCTACTAACTCCAAAAACTAAACTTCATTGCACTGACCACGCATTCTCCGTACTAACACCTGAACTATGGGACTCCATTCCACTCTCAGTCAGAGAAGTCCAAATGTACTTGACTTTAGACAGCAGCTTAAGAAGCACCTCTTTGCCCAAAGAAAGTGCAGTTGCATGCACACTGGTCATATTATATGAACCTTAGAGCTTTCTCACACCTCTTCATCCCTCTTTCATCCTTCCTTTTATCATCTTGTCATTGTCTCACTGTTTTTCATTCATTCTGCTTCACTGTTCTGTTTACATATTTCACACTTCTCTCCTTATGTCTCTCTCTCTCCATTTCTCTGTTTTCTTCCCATAGTATTCTTTTTTGCAGCTATTTTTCACTTGCCTTTTCTAATGTCTTCATACCTCTCTATATAACGATATGCTGCCTTTTCTAATGTCTTCATACATCTCTATATAACGATATGCTGCCTTTTCTAATGTCTTCATACCTCTCTATATAACAATATGCTGCCTTTTCTAATGTCTTCACACCTCTCTATATAACGATATGCTGCCTTTTCTAATGTCTTCACACCTCTCTATATAACGATATGCTGCCTTTTCTAATGTCTTCACACCTCTCTATATAATGATATGCTGCCTTTTCTAATGTCTTCACACTTCTCTATATAACGATATGCTGCCTTTTCTAATGTCTTCACACCTCTCTATATAACGATATGCTGCCTTTTCTAATGTCTTCACACCTCTCTATATAATGATATGCTGCCTTTTCTAATGTCTTCACACCTCTCTATATAACGATATGCTGCCTTTTCTAATGTCTTCATACCTCTCTATATAACGATATGCTGCCTTTTCTAATGTCTTCACACCTCTCTATATAACGATATGCTGCCTTTTCTAATGTCTTCACACCTCTCTATATAACGATATGCTGCCTTTTCTAATGTCTTCACACCTCTCTATATAACGATATGCTGCTATCCATGTGGAATAATTCAGCACCATAATTATGGCTTCCTCTTATCCTCTTTTTTGGCTATGTCCAAAGCATTTGACACAGTCTCGCACCAAATCCTGCTAAACAAACTAAGCCAGTATCACCTATCAAATTCCACTCTTACCTGGTTCCAACACTACTTAACTGACAGATACCAAGCTGTGAAATGGGAAAATTATCTCCCTCCTCAGCTGCCCATAACTATAGGAGTCCCACAGGGTTCTGTCTTAGGGCCACTACTATTCACAATCTTCACAAATTACCTCCACATAGCATGCATCTATCATTTAGTATGCACATGATACTACCTTAATCTGTGCTGCACAAAACATTCCCACCCTCCTGCAAACAACTCAACTAGCATTCTCTGACGTTGAAAACTACCTAACCAAAGCCCAACTTATCCTCAATCCAAAGAAAATTCAGCTTATGATTATAACCAGTTCTAACAAAAACACTGATAACAGTCAATTCACTATCTACTCCACAAATGCTACTCCAATCGCTCCAGTGGCACAGGCTAAGCTATTGGGAATAACTATATACTCCCACCTGAATTTTGATAGTCATCTCAACTTAACTTAAAAAAGTACATGCCAAACTGGGAGCACTCTTCCGAATCAAACCATTTCTTACTAACAACACAAGATCAGCCATTGCTTGCTCCCAACCTCTATCCACCCTACTCTGTGCATCTCCCATTCTGACTAATCTCAAAACTGAACTAAGCAAAATGGAAGCCTGGTATAACAGAATTGCCCACTTTGCTGCAAATTGCTCATATAGAACTCATCACTGTACTGCTTTGAGACAGCTCCACTGGCTTGAACTGCCCAACCTCCTAACCTACAATCAGCTCTGCCTCTGTCATTCTATTACCTCCCCAATAAGTTTCCTGCCCTCAAAAACCTAGTACAACATCACTCAGCTTAAAGGCCTCTTAGATCATCAAGCAAGCTACTACTAGACGTCACCAACAACTACAATAGCTTTGGAGGTACACTATATAGTAGCTCAGTGGCTAAAAATGGAACACTGTCCCCACTAGCATTCAAAACACATCATCCAAAGCCTCCTTTAAAGACCTCATCAGGCAACATCTCAAGCAAAGTTGGCAGTGCCATGATTGCTCCCCAGGCTAGTGAAAGCAGATAAGATACACATACTAAATCTAGAGTACTTGATTAAGATTGAAAACTATTCTCACAAACACTGGCTAATCTACAATGTATGTACTGTACCTGTGTACTATGTATGTATTCTACCTATGTTCCAAATTTCAGCTGTACACCACAAATTTATTAAGTATCTTTATTTTTAAATATTTTTTTGTTTGTTTTCTCCACTGTAACTGTTGATGTGCTGCATACCACTGTAAAAACATGTCTTTTGTAATTTGTGTGTATACTGATCATGTCTAAATGTATCTGTAATT
This sequence comes from Protopterus annectens, assembly GCF_019279795.1. Lineage (NCBI taxonomy): Eukaryota > Metazoa > Chordata > Ceratodontiformes > Protopteridae > Protopterus > Protopterus annectens. The sequence goes on along the minus strand of NC_056743.1, from coordinate 314,052,652 downwards.
TTTCTATGTGGAGCTTTTCTCCCCGGGCCTCTGCTGAAAAAGGGCCTTTTCAGCTCAGTCAGACACCCCCGGTTAACAAATGTAAAATAAAATAAAAATAAAATAAATAAATAAATAAAAGATCTGTTAAGTATAATTTAATTTTTCCATCCATGTTCCGACTGAGTCTATGTTAAATCATCAAACACTTAAAAAAGCGAAAGATGATTTATCAAACCCATGTAAGTGAAAGCTTACAATCTCGAACACTTAGAACAGCGATTTTTTTCCCTTGGAAAAAAAAATCGCTGTTCCACAAAACAAAAAAAAAATGTAAAACATTGCATAAAGTGGGGGGCTGTTCCCCCCACACCCCCTCTACTTAAATATACCAACTCTGAGATCACACTACAGTCACAAAAATGGCAAAGTAATGGAAGCGCCCAAGCGATTTCTTTCCCAGGGAAAGAATTCACTTATATGCCATTTCGCTATTTTGCCGTTTTGTGCTTCAAGTTCGATCAAGATGCATTCGAAAGAATGTCTTTGATCATTTAATAGGAACCCATTCTGAGTTTGTAAACTGCTTCTTGAACTAAATGTTGTAGCACATTTTTGTATCTGTAAATATGTATATTTTTTTATCATATCCTTGTGGCCATGAATATGTTTTGTTCATTTCTTATGTGTTCATTCACCCAGGCTGTGCCTGCAAATGGTCCATTGAAATCAATGCACTACCCTGGTAAACAAATATAAATAAACAAATTAATAAATAAAATAAAAATAACTAATAATTTAATTACTGGAGAAACCAAAGTAAAAAGTTCAATAATTGGTTGGAATTACTGTTCAACAGAGGAATTAGTTTCCATTTACATAATACATTTAGTGGTTTACTCAAAGTAAAACAGGTTAATAATATTTTGTGACATGTTAGTAATCTAATACTGTAATGTATTAAAGTTACAAAAATTGATTTAAATGTCCGATTTTATTTCACCACATGCAAAGATTCCCTGCTAAAAGGCTTATCTGATTCATAATGTAACAATCTGAGTGTCCAAGACTTATGACAATTTTAAGTCCGAGGATAGTGAAACTGAATGTGTGAAAGTAGAGAAAGTATGTACTAAGGCCAAAACCTCTGTGTTATAGAGTTTTACCCTTTGTATTAGGTGCAGCAGTTTTGGAATCTTGGAAATAATATACAGAAGTAGTCTTGGTGTGTGTGGGCACAGGACCAACATCAGGATATTGGGGGGGGGGCTTTCCACCTGCAAAAAAATGTACTTAAAACAGCGAGCTTCAGTATTCACTGTTCTCATTTTGAGTCTTTTTTTTTTCATTTTGGGGACTTGGTCTCAAAATCACAATAGGAAGCCCATAGTGTAATCATTTCAATGTCCAAGAAATGTAACTGAGAGTCCTGGGACAGTAAGACTGAATGTGAGGAAGTTGGGAAAGTATGTACTAAATCCAAGATCCCTCTGTCAAGAGTTTTCCCCTTTCTCTGAGTTGTAGCAATCTTGAATTTAGTATATATAAGTAGCAAGGGTACTGGGGATTAAATGTAGAAAGCGTTTTAGAAAAAAAAAACAATAAAATGATAATACAGGCATCTTAAGCATGATTCCATTTTAATAAAATATTTGAGAAACAAAGTTGTCAACACCAAAACCAGAATGATTGGGAAATTGTTATAATGAAACAAAATTTCAAATAAGACTGTACTCTTTTGAAAGTTAATTTACAAATCAATAACACATAGTATACATTTTACAATAAACCTTGTCATGTTTCTCTAAATTAATCAACTGATTAAATTAAGTATAAGAAGATGTATTTTATAATTTAATATATTGTGCTTACCAGATTTGTTTCTTATGTTGATAATATCTGTTTTGGCATGCATTCATGTAGTGGCAGCATTTTGTTTAAAACAAACAGATATTTGAGGTCAAATTATCCTTTTTGCATGTAACTATCTGTAGCTGTCCTTTCTATGTTTTGAAAAATCATTATATTTGACTAGGTAATTCAAAGCTGACAACAAACATCATATATTGGTATGGTAAATTTTAGTGTTTTTCTATTGGTGCTCGACTATTATTCCTATTCCACTGGTACCCAGCTATTGTTTCTATAGGACGGAGGAAAACGTGCAATTTTTGAATATCTTTCCCAGACTCATTTAAAGTTAAGATAATATCTTCTGCATATGGCACAGTGTGGATCTGGTCAAGCTTGACTTAAAACCCCAGAAGAAATTTCAAAAAATCTAATTTATCGATGTCTATGTTTAATGCAAGGGTACAATGTTGCTGAAAATTGATATCCCTTTTTAACATAAGTTATAATGGACATGCACCTGAAAAATATTAATTAATCTGAATCTTTATAAAAATAAGTCATAAAAAGGCATATATGTTTTGCTTTCTATTTACAGCCTGAATGCAATATGTAAAACATAGTAATTTTCATGAAGAATGTAATAGGCAGTTTACTATGCACAAAAAAATAGACCTGGAGTTGCAGGCAGCTGAAAAATATCTGCTGAAATGCTGTTATGCATTGCTTCTAAATAATTCATTAGTTACAATAATTACAGTAGTCACAAGGAGGCTGTGGTTACAAATAACTGGTCTGGCCTGAGATTAACTGATTCAAGTAATATAGAAACACAATGTTTGCATAGTTTGAGACCCTTGTGATTGTTTTGTTTTGGTAAATCTGCAGATTATAACTTCTATATAAAAAGAAAAAGTGGATGTCTGAAAAAAATGTCTGAATTAAGATTTGCAGTTCTGTGTTAAAACCATGAAGTCTTGTTATGTAGCAGGAAAGCATTTAATTTAAAGTGATGAATGAAAATGTTTAAATATAACATAAGCTGAGTGAGATTATCATACAAAGTACAGTTCCAGTTCACATATCACAGTTATTTTTTAAAGGTTATAAGAAAGGTCATAGGTTCATAAATTAAAAGGTCAGCTCTGTCTTTTGAAGAAGGGGACTCTGATTGCAGAAAATGAAAGTTTAGAAATACATTAGCTCATAGCAAAGGAATACAAAATCAGAAAGATTTGCAATGCCTGTTGAAAGTAGCCAGCAAATTATACAGAATGCATAGCAATTAGTAAGGAACTGGAAAAAGGAAACATAAGAATTAGACAAAACAAAAAAAGAGGAAAGAAAAATTGTAATAAACACAATATGCTCTTATCTTTCTGTGTATTTGGAAGGTCTCTTTAGAAAAAGGTCCAAATCCGGGCATAAATAAAAAAATAAGATATTGGAGTAAATATAAAAAAGAAATAGAATTAGGGAACTATATATCTGCTGAATGAATATAAAATATTAGACAATTAAAAAATGGATAATTAAAACAAAAAAAAATGAAAGAAAATACTATTTAGAGAAGCTGAAGGTTGGCATAATGGTGAAGGTGTTTACCTCGCAGACACCAGATACAGCGTTTGATTCTTACTTTTGAAAGGGAATTTGTTTAGGCTTAAAAAATGGTGCACAAATGCAGCTGGCCTAGTACTTACCCATGAACCTATAAAGAAAAGTAAATAGTAGTTTGAGACTAGTGATGTTACATTCAAGTACACGTTAAGTGATGTTTCAAGTACAATAGGACTGAGCTTCAGTGTGGACATTGCAAGTGGACCTGAAGGATATGAGTGAGGAGATGGATCCAATTACTGCTGATAGAAATGTTCCAGAATGAACAGAGAAATATACCTATGGGCATGTCACCAATTTTGCAGTAAGAGTTTTGTATGGTAAGTGAGAATTATTTAGAGACTGGATCTGTCTGAGACATAGCACTCAACCTTCCATCTCCAAAATGTGGTACACTACCTCTCCCAAAGCTTACCTCTCAACTATAGAGATTTTCACAGAATGCCTAGATTTTTGCCTCATATTTTTGGTCAGTTCTTCATAAAATATGTGTTTTTATGGCAAATCACTGTGATGATTTATCCTTTAGAAAAATGCATGCTAAGACAAATTCTGTTTACTCTAGCAACTTTCTAAGTTTATAAGAGCAGTATATAAAAGCTGTCCCAATTTTGGGGCCATTGTCCCCCCCATTCTCTAAGGCTTTGTCCAGATTTTTTGCACTAAGAGGTTGAGAGATATGTCACAAAGTGAAGCAAATGGAAAAAATGTGGAGCACCTACATCCTACTAACAGATTCAACTAGAAAGCTTATAGCATGGCTAAAATGTGTTACTTTATACTTATAAAGAAATTCTTTTGATGAATGAATATGATTCAGTATTATTTACTCTATTACTTAAAAAAAACTTTCAATATGGAACTGTGAAGAACACAGACTTTCTAGGACTTAAAATGAGGAACATTCCTTATAATGAGGTACACTTTATTAAAGCGGTCAGCTATAGCTGGTCATGCAATTTTGTGGGCATGTTTATTTTTTCGTAATAGTTAGCTGACTTCAAGTGCATGTACTTACCCTTTTTATGGACTCATTTCAGTAAAAGTGTCAGTGTCAGTCATATAGCTTTCTTCATTTATATTTGATCTTTTATCTCCTGTCATTATTCTGCCCTGTTCTAAAGACCTTGCTGCCCACCACCCATTTACTTTACCTATGATTCCATATCGTGTCTCTTAGCTTGACATCATCTCATCAGTGATTGGGTCATCAGGTAAGTGAAGATGGAGCAGAGTAACAATGCACCCTGATCTAGGCTTCATGGTGCAGACTCAGGTGAGTCGGCACTTACCCCTGCATGAAACAACATGTGAACAGAATCTTCATGAAGTACCTTGCATTTCATAATTTCAGTCTCAATCTTTAGATAACACCTCTCTTCCTCAGACCTTGCATGGGGCTCTATTACTAAACATCAGGTATATATGAAACAAGCCTGGTATAATATTGGTTGTGCCTTGTGATGTTGATCTGACATTTGTAAAGGAGGCATGGCTGGATGAAAATTTGGACCCATCGTGGGGCATCCATTCCATCACATCTCAGTGTTATTCACAGCCCATGTGAGGTACTGTTAACAGTGGATTTGCAATTCGTTTTAACTTATCACTTGGGCTTGCTCACTTTAATCTTGGAAGCACAAACTACTTTGAATATGTCCTCACAGTGGGAGAAAATTGCAGATTTCTGTTGTTATACCATTCACCTATTTACTTGGGATCTTCTCTCCAAGAGTTCAAGGATTTCATCATTGACACCCTGTATAAACATCCAAGATAGTTAGCCTTAGGTTATTTCAGTGACTGGGTGAATAAAATAATATGTTGAATTCATTGTGGAGATTTCCTGTATTATGGAGGGCCTACACTCTACTCAGGTTACTGTTGTTTCTATTGCAATACATTTTTGATGGCACTCAATGGACTTGAACTTTCAATATGGTCTAATTACCACAATCCTTGTGTTGGAACCTATCTCATAGTCATATCATTTCCTGCTTCACTTCAACATGAGACACCCAGCTGTTTTTTTCCGCCAGTATTTAATTTGTCCATTATATGGATTTGAAAAAAAATTTCTAGCAGCACTTGTATAAAGTTGATGGGCCAGTGGGTGCTCTGGAATAGATTGCTCCTGTCCTTTTATGTTCCAGGGCCCAAAGTCATGGCTTGACCATGAGCTAATATAAGCTGGAATCAGCATGGAGAAGGTCATACCTAAATGAAGGCAAACTTAAAAATGATTGGCCATTCAGACATCCACCACTCACAAATCTCACCCTAGATGTAATTTTCTTGTCCTGTGATGTTTATGCAGCATCATGCAATCCAGCTGTGCTTTTTTAAGTAGCTGATAGACTGCTAACTCAGTCTGTCTGTCTTTCTGTCTACTCATAAGGCCATTTCTTCCTCAGAGTCTAGGAAAGATCATTTTCTACTAAAAAGACTGCCAACCTGAAATGTTCCTCTTTCCTTTCTCCTGGAATCATTATCCATAGTTCATTATAGTAGCTAATGTTTTTTGAGATGAGTTCTCTTATGTTCTCTGTGAAGAGATCATGTAAGTTGTTATGACTGTATGTTCCACTCATTGTGGCTTGGTTCCTAGATCACAAACACTTGTTAAATCTTGTATTGTTTCTATGGGTACAATAATTTCCCAGATTGTTCAGACATCTCTTAGAACTGCAGTTTTCATCCACTGTTAAAGATGCCTTCTTCTGAAGAAGCCTTCTTTATTTCTATCCAGTTTGGACACTCCTCACCTAATCTCTTACCATCTTTTTATTAGCAAGGTTATTAAGAAAGCAGCATATTTACAGCTTCACCCATACTTGGCATCCCACGATCACCCAGATCCAGACCAGTCTGATTTTGAATCTCAACACAGCACTGAGTCTACCCTGACTAGAGTACTGAATTACATTTTAATGGTGTGAGATCAAATGTCATTTTCAAGTTTTGTCTTCTGTGAACATTTTTTTGATGCTGTGGAGTGCAATATTCTGGTCAGCTGACTGCGCACTTATTATGGTATTACTTCTACAATACTCAGGTGGCTTTCCTTTTACCTCTCAGGTTATTTGGAGGAAGCTACATACTCACTTCCAGGGTGTCACTGGGCTTGGTTCATGTTTGTTGGTATTAAATATATGCATGCTATTTATAACAGATGTCATAATAAGTATACAGGATTTCAGTATCAGTGCTGTGCTGATGATATGATTTGGTGCACCGCTGTTTTTCTCAGGAGCATGTGTCTAATGTTACTATCCTTGAAGACTTTATGGAAAAGATGCAATCTTGGATTTAAGCCAGTCAGCTTACACATGACCCATCAAAGACTAAGGCATTACTAATACAAGCAGTAGTGCATCTGTCGCTGGCTTCTCTCCTTCCCCTCACCTTCTCTGGTAACAGTAAAGTAGAGTTCCTGCTGTGTTCCAAAATCTGGGACTGATACTTGACAATTTATTTACACTAAAGAGCCAAGTGTTATCATCCAAGTATCATCTGAAGAATATGTCATAGATTAAATACTTAGTAACATCCGCAGACTTTGCTACAGTGATTCATGTACTGGCATTTTGTAGTCACAGTTAGGGTAATGTACTTTATTGTGGATTTATTAATGCTGACCCTTTGCCACAGTAATTCATGTACTGGCATTTTGTTGTCTCAGTTAGGGTACTGTGGATTTATTAGTGCTGACCCTTTGCCACAGTGATTCATGTACTGGCATTTTGTTGTCTCAGTTAGGGTAATGTACTTTACTGTGGATTTATTAATGCTGACCTTGCCAACCTACACTTTGACTGATGTCTCCAAAACTGGTCCGCAGCAATTCTGAGGAGTTTATTTTAACCTGTCTAGGGAGCTATTGTGTTAATTTCAGAGTCCGTTTTTCTTTTATCTTCTTCAACCGACTTCCACTGTCATTTTACATATTCTGCTTGTATGTTTGCTTGGTTGTGTAGGTTTAAGCATTTTAATTAACTTTAATGTTTGTGTCAGTGATTACTCTGGTGAACTCATCATAAGACTTGTCTGTATTATGGAAAGTGTAGGTGTCAGTCTGCTTGTTGCTTTTCTTATTCACTGTTACACTTCCAACTTGGGCAGATATCCATGGGCCTAGTAATGGATCCTTTCTTATGGCTAGACCATTCCCTAGCTCACTTATGCTGGGTGAATTGTGATAGTGAGCTGGTCTCTTATAAGGATGTGAGAAACACCTCTCATGTCAAGGGTCAGCTTATAATGAAACATGGTGCTGGTCAATTCATATTCTGTGACTTCAGTCAAGTTATCCCAGAATAATATCCTGTACTGCTGACACTACCTGAGCATCGGTACGACCAAGAGCTTTGAGAGATCCACAGGCAGTAATGCAGGTTGGAATGAGCATGGAAATCATGTGTGACTGAGCGTAAGCTTAATGCAGATGAACACTATGCTGTTTGCCATTCAGAAATATCAAACAGAAAGACAATATTCTTGTCCTGTGAGATTTCCTTGGTTTCTTACCATCTACATGTGGTTTTCTGAGTGGCTCAGACACTGTACAGCCCAGCCTAACTAACCTTGGCCTTTTCATCCTGTCATTGTGAGGAAGTTGCACTTTTTTGTCGAGAAGAGTGCAATTATAAGGTGTCTTGCACCCACTGACTCATCCACAGTGCATTGTGATATCTCTACAGTGCGTGCATTGTTATTATTTTTGTTGGGCAGAGTTTTGTTATGCTGACTATGATAAGGTCATGGGGTCATGGGAGTTAAAGCAGTTTTATACTCTACCCAGACCTGTTTGGATCTAGGACCAACTAGGCTTGTTAAATATTGGGCCCCCTACTGAAATGTTGGCATTCATAACACTGAGTGCCAACTCACTGAAACCAAATTAAAATGCAGGGTTAGAAGGGGTTGCCATAATGGTTATGGTCTTTACCTCAGACATACATGGTACAGAGTTAGAATCTGACCCCAGGTTATTAACTAGGCTTGTAATAGTCTGCAGAATGATAGCCTAGTATTTACCTATAAACCTAAAGCTCTTCTCCTTTAGATTTGTTTTTTTTTTTTTTGCAAGGGTTAAGCCCCACACAAACACATCCAGTCTTATACATACCAAATGCAAGATTTCTGTACTTTGGAAAAAAGTGAATCTTATGAGAAACTGCCATCTCAGACTTGGTATATGCAAGTCCATTTTTTCAGCCACTCTGTCTCCATGTTTCAAGACTTGCTGAAGCAGTTCATGATATTTCATATGGTTATTTAAATATTACCTTTTCCCAGATCCAAGGTTTTGCTGAATTATGTAGTCCTCATTGTGGAGTGTGGTCCTTCCATCTTGTTTTGAAGAGGCTTTAATAACACATATCCTCACAAGGACTTGTCTACTGCCATAATGTCTTGCAAATTACCACTCAGCCTGTAAAAATCATTATATGTTTAAGGTTACAGAGAAAATAGAGTACATATATCTATATAGGTTCATAGGTAGATACTAGGCTATCTGCTCGAGGGCATTTATAAGCCTAGCCAGAGTGTGTCGACTTTCGCCACCCCATTGATTAATTAACTGATCCTCTGTCAAGCAGAGCCAATGAAGTGATCCCAGGGGTGTATTTTCTGTTACCCTTCCACTCGTCAAGGTTTATTTTGAAGAGTGTTAGTGAGGGGCTTTGCCTGATGTAATTTGGAATTTTGTTCCAAAGCATGGGGAGTCTCTGTGACAAGAATCTATCCCTCCAGCATGTTCTATTTATTGTTGTGGCAAGGTTTAGCTCACTAGAGCGGGTGACTCGCAGTGACTTGGATTTCTTTACGTGGAGCATGTCCATCAATTCTGAGTTGGACATGGCTTTGTAAGTCAGTCAGATATCACCTCTGAGTAAGCGATATGCCACTGAGTACAGCCGGAGTTTTTTCAGTCGGGCTGCATAGGACATATGTTTGAGACTAGTAATCCTCTTGCTGAGGTACTTTTGTGGTCTTTCCAGCTGTTGGAAGTGTCTTGTGAGGTACATCCCAAATGGGGCATTGTACTCTAATATGGGTTTAATGAGTAACGAATAGAGGGGCACTATAACCTCTTTATTTCTAGATGCGAACCCTTTAGTAATTAGATAGGCCACATAGAAGGATTTATTTATTTTATTTTAATTTTTTTATTTATTTTACATTTGTTGACCGGGCTAGTCTAGCTGGATATATGTCCATTTTCAGTAGAGGCCCGGGGAGAAAAGCTCCACAGCAGATAGCTACAGCTTAATATACATGTGTAAATATAGACATAAAGGGATATTAAAAAAAAATACATTTAGTTATACATGGTATGAAAAGTCATACGAGTCTAGCTTATTTACATTACATAACAAAAAGAGAGTCATGAGAGAATGACTTACAAATTAGGTATATAGAATAGAAGGAAGAAGACAAAAGGACATTTTTGACAACAGTGTTTAAATGTAGAAAAAAGGTTAGTTATGATATAAGTAGATTCAGCCGGCGTTAGTACATGGACACAGCCATTGCGAATTAAGGAAGATTTTTAGATGCTTTTTGAAAAGAGGGGTAGATGAAAGGGATGTGAGATTACTAGGAAGTTTATTCCAATGGATTCCAATAGTGTTAGTAAATAGAGAATCACCTGATTTGTTATTGGATTTTAGGGTAGCGGCTAGCAATTTATTGGCTGAGCGAAGGGTGCTTAAATTTTTATAGGGGTTGATTAAGTTACAGAGTATGGGAGTATTTGTAGGGTGATGCAAGATTTTGTGGGTGATGGTTAGTTGTTGGAAAAGAAGCTGGTTTTGAAGTTCCAACCATCCTAGTTTATGTAGATTTTGACAGTGGTGAGTACAAAATGTGGACCCAGTGGCAAACCTGGCAATGTTATTGTAAGCGGTGGCCAGCTTGTTTTGATTATTTTAGATAGATTTGCAAAAATTAGGGAGGCACAGAGAAGTGTGGAGAGCAGGTGAGTTTGGGCCATAGTAGTCCTGGCTACAGTTGTAAGGAATGGTTTTAGCCTATATATATCCTAGTTTTCTATTCACTGATTTGATGGTTGAGTTGAGGTTATGGTCAATAGTTATGCCTAAGAGTTTAGTAGTTGGGTCTGGTACAATTACAGTGCCATTTTTTGATGTAAGTGTGAAGTCAATAGGAGGAGACTTCTGAGTAGGGGTAAACAGTAGAAGTTTTGTTTTTTTAGGGTTAAGGAGAAGACAGCATTTAGAGAACCAGTTTTCCACTAAGGTAAATACTTTCTGGGTGTTGGACTGAAGTTCAGCAGAAGTTGCTGCAGCACAGATTAGGGTTGAGTCGTCGGTGTATTGAATTCAGGTGGTTTGTGGTATAGATGTTTGCAGATTATTGATAAAAATAGAAAATAGGAAGGGCCCCAGAATAGAGCCTTGCAGGACTCCCTGTGAGATAGGAAGTAAAGTAGATAGGTTGTTGTCCCAGATGACTGCCTGTTGTCTGTTTTTAAGATAGGATTCAAACCATTTGGCTGTCTGAATATCAGTTGAAAATGTGGTAAGTGTATCTATCATTAAGTGATGATTCACCATATCAAAGGCTTTGGAGAGATCTAGAAAGAGGGCAGAGGTGAGTAAGTTGTTGTTACGATTTTTATTAATTGAGTCAGAAAAAGATAAAAGTGCAGTAGTAGTACTGTGAAAAGGCCTAAAACCATGCTGGCAGTTGGCTAAAAGATTGTTTTGGAGGAGGTGATCGAGAAGTTGCTGGTGAATGCATCTCTCCATGATTTTAGCTAAAGGAGAAAGTAGAGCGATGGGGCGGTAGTTAGAAAGTTCAGTTGAGTCGCCTCCTTTATGTAGGGGTATAATATAAGAGACCTTCCAAAGAGATGGTACAGTACATTATGTGATGGTCCTATTAATTAAGATAGAGATAGGGTAAGCAAGTACTCCAGCAGCCATTTGCAGAAATTCAGCTGGAAGGAGGTCAGCTGAGGGGGTACATGGTTTTAGTTTTTGAAGCTGGGCATGGATGAGAGAGGTGGGAACAGGCTGTAATTGGAGGGGCAGAGGTAAAATGTTTTGTGAGTGTGTGTTGGGGATGCTGGCTGGTGATAAGGTACTAGCTAATGTTTGGACAGAGTCCACAAATAAGTTATTAAAGGAATTTGTAATTTGGCTGGGAGAATTTTGGGTTAAGTTAGCTGGGGTTGGAGTTTTGGAGTGGCCAGGGTGGAGTAGGGAATTTATAACTGACCAAAATTTTTGTGGGTTTTTGTTTTGTGTTTGTTGGAGCTTATGGAAGTAGTTCTTTTTGTCTTGGACTATTGATTTTTTTGTAGAATTTCTTAACTGTCTAAAGATTTCATGATCAGTTGGGTTTTTAGTATTTCTCCATTTCGACCAAATTCGATTTCTTTGAAGGATTTTTTGTCTTGTCTCCTTAGTGAGCCAAGGTGCAGGTTTGTTCTTAGTTCTGACTGTTCCAGAGGGGGCATGGTGTTCTAGGATTTGTAGAAAATTATTATTAAAGTATGAGACAGCTTTGTCAAGTGATAGGTATTTAAGGGGTGTCCAATTGCAAGCTTTGAGTTCAGCTTGAAAGCTAGCTTGGTTGAGGTGTTTTTTGTTACGGACAGTTCTATAGATTGGTTGTTTGGAAATAAGGGGGTTTTGTCTGATAATGAAGATGAGAGAGTGGTCACTGATATCATCAGGAAGTATGCCTGCCTAATAGGAAAGGGGGTTACTGTTAACTAGAATCCAGTCTAAGATGGTTTGCTTGTTGCTAGGTTTATGGGTTCTGGTAGGGGAGGTAATAGTTTGACTGAAACCATATAGGTTTATATGAGTATTAGGTTGGGAAGAGTTACAACAGTTCCAATCAATGTTAAAGTCACCAAGGATTATGGTTTCTTGTGGAAAGGATGTTGTGAGCCAATTAAGGACAGTTTCAAGAGTGTTAATGTTGTTGCCTGGAGGGATATAGGAACAAATTATGTGTAATGCTTTATTAGCATTTATCTGTATTTTAGAGATTAGGATTTCTATGCTACTGGTTGTGGGCAGTTGGGTATTTAGTGGTGTAACCTGTAAATGAGATTTATATAGTATTGCTACACCACCATCCTTTTTATTAAGGTGATCTAATCTCAGGATGTTATGACCTGGAGGGATTATATCATTATCCTTAGTATCTGGTTTAAGCCATGTTTCAGTAAGACATAGGATGTCAAAGGAGTGTACGTGTAGAAGGGCATGAAGTTGGGTTATTTTATTATTTAGACTATGAATATTAAGGTGGCCTATAAGGAGAGAATTGTCAGAGGTATTAGAGATGTGAGAAGCGATGAGATGGTTAGTGTGGGGTTCAGATATTGTATTAATTGGGCCTGGGTTTGGATGGACATCTCCATGCTGTAATAGGAGCTGTAAAGGGCCATGAAGGTATTTCAGGACTTTATAAAAGAGAGGGAGTTGTTTTCTAGTTTGCAGATACAAAATATGGGTTGATCTGTGAAATTTAGGAAGGAGGTAGGATGAAGAGGATATTATATTCATATGGATCTCTATGGTTAGCTGAGAGATTGCAGTAGTGTGCTTTAAGGGGGTTGAAAATTAGTGGGGCTATGATGCTCATAGCAAGTGAGGTAGTGTGATAAAAATAGGGGGGTAAGAATGGTGAGAAAGAGAAGGCCGTTGTTAAGGGTAGGTTTGTATGTGGTAGGCATGGCAGGGAGGAAAAGGAGATAGATACAAGGAGATGAAGGCAGAAGTATGAGCCAGTTAAAGATTAGTAATGTTAAGGGGAAAAACTGGTGAATAGGAAATGTATATTAATGAGATATAGAAAGGGTGGGGTAGTTAGATAGGAAACATGTGATAAATGATGGCAGTAGGGGATAGGATGGATAATAGTAATGAGGAAGTGAGAGTTGATTGGATAATTGGAGATAGGGGTGTGGTTAAGAGTAGTATAAGTTGAAGTGTACTGAGGTGGGGAGCGGAGTGAGCCCGCAGGGCGAACGGAGCGGGTTGGAGCAAGTAAGAACTAGCTCACAGAAAACACAGTGAAATAGCACTGGATTTCTTAACTACTTTGGCAATATGATTGTCAAAGGAGAGATTACTATCTACCTGGGTTCCCAGATCTCTTATTACCTCTTCTGTATTAAGGGGGCTGCCACCTATGTGGTAATTCATGGGTGTTTTGTTTTTCCCAAACTGGATGACTATGCATTTTTTGGCATTTAGCTTGAGGCCATGACTTTGACACCAGGTGTCCATCTCAGTAAGGCCCTTTTAGAGAATGTCCATGTCAGCCGGAGAGTCAATTATGGCTCCCAGTTTGCAGTCATCGGTGAACTTGGTTAGCCATAGTCCTCCTGTGTTGCCTGTACTTCTGAGAAGTATATGCCAATCAGTAGGGGTCTCAGGACCGAGCCTTGAGGGAACACTTGTGACTGGTTTAGAGTCGGACCTGGAGCCCGCTATTCTTGCCGTGTGAGTTCTGTCTGTAAGCCAGCTGGCAACCCATCTCATGATGTAGGGGTTTATGTTCAGGCTGGTGAGTTTTTCTGTAATAACCTAGTGGGGAATGGTGACAGGAGGGTGAAGTTTGCACTGAATCTATCTGCCAGGATGTTGGCAATATCAGTAGTTTCAGTATATTTTGTGCTATTTTGCTCTAGTTCAGTGCATATCTGTGAGTTGCCACTTAGATTCTTAACATAGCTAAAGAAGGCTTTGTGGTTATCTTTTGAATCCTTGGCTATTTTTCTTTCTAAGTTAGCCTTGGATGATTTCATGAGGGACCTCAGTTTCTTACTGATACTGATCAGGAATGTCTTTCCTTCTTGGGATTTGCTTTTTTTCCTGAACTATTTTCCTCCTTGTATTGTATTCTGAGGAATTCAGACTGAATTACAACTGAGGAATAATTATATACAGAAAAGTCCCCTTCACTATTCAGGATAACCAAAGGTATATTTGAAATACTTAATTCGGTTATCTCCATTTGTTGTGCTTCTTCCGTTGATTCCTCCTGCTCTGTAATCTTCCCTTCTGAAAAACCTGTTGGTTATCAGACCACTGTCCATTGTTATTTCTCCTATTGTTGTTACTACTTTGATTTTGTAAACGCTCACTTCTACGTGGCCCATTATCATTGCTGGGAAAGTTCGGATGGGAAGAAGGTGGGGATTCTGTATTAATATGCTGGTCAACGTAATCGGTGTTTTGAACATTTTGAATATTATTTTCCCCAGTATTAGTCACTTGTTGATTAAGCAATGTTGAATGTGGCTGGTTAGCATGATGTACCTGACCGGTTGCTGCCTGACCTCCTCTTACTTGCCATTGCTGTGCTGGGGGAGGTCGAGGATATGCAGTACCATTGGTGTATTATAATCAGTCTCGTTCAAGTTTCTTACACTTCACCACCTAAAGAGGTAATTTATGTATATTTTAATCCTATTGATTATGAAAATAAAATGGAAGAAATATTAGCTTCGGATTCATACATGCAAGCATCACTTAATGAATATAACTAAGCTAACCAAAGGATTAAAATATACATAAATGACCTCTTTATTGAAGGGAGAATTGATTTAAATATGTATAATTTTATGATTATGCCAGCACCTATAGCACCCACAATTTTCGGAGTGCCTAAAATACACAAAAATGTATTAGACCCACCCCTCAGACCAATAGTAGATGGCAGGAATTCTGCAACCTATGCATGCTCAAAGGTGATAGATAGGATTCTAAAGAAATACGTGATGAATGAGGCAGGAATATGTAAGGACTCGTGGTCATTTCTAGAGAAAATCAATGAACTAAAATATGTCGAACAATATAATTTTATAACAATTGATGTAAGAGATTTATATACCTCAATACCCCAAGATTTATGTATTGAGTGGGTATCCCAGAATCTCAAACAAAAAGGTGCTTTGTATACGGAAATAGCATTAGTAGAAGAGTTGTTAGACATTGTTCTATCACATAACTGCATCTATTTTAAGAATAACTTTTACCATCAAATAAAGGGGGTGGCCATGGGGTGCCCGTGTGGTTCAACTTTTGTTAATTTAGTAATGAACCACTGGGAACATAGTCACATATTTAAAGTAGATCATATTAACATGCAAATAGCATACTTCACCTGATATTTAGACAATATATTCATTCTGTTTAAAGGGAACAAAGAACAGGCTGAATACTTGGTAGATTACTTCAATCAAACAACAGATTTTTTAGAATTTACATATAGCTACCATGAAAAACAGATAGCATATCTGGATGTATTTTCATTCATGAATAAAATTGCTAAAAAATACGAAGCAAAAATCTATAGAAAACCTTCATATTCTAACACGTTTCTACACTTCACAAGTGGCCACCCTTTCCATTAGAAGAAATCGGTGGTTAAGCGACAACTCGTGAGGGTGGCCCGAATGACCGCCACAGAGGAAAATTTCACTGTAGAATGTAACACATTGAGACAAATGTTCACCAGAAGAGCATGCCCTAGTAAGTTACTAAATGAAATTATAACTGAAGTGGTCAATAAAAGAAAGAGTGGAACTTATCAACCTATTTTGAGAAATAAGAAGGAAGATATAATTGAAAATACAATCATACTTGTAGGAAATAATTATTTAACAGACAATATACGAAATAGTACAATAAATAAAGAATCTGGTGGTTCAACTGTCAATTTTGTAATCACATACAACATTGATTTTCAATATATAAAAAATATTATATGGAAAAATTGGAACATCATTACTCAGGATAAAGAACTTCTTGAGAAATTAGGATTAGTTCCGAAATTCACAACAAGAAGAGATAGGAATTTTAAAAATATATTTGAATGTTTAAAAAATGTGATGACTAAATGTAAGGGCATGCAACAATGCTATGCCTGCCCATACTGTAAATATATTTATGTAGGTACATCAATAGACATCCAGAAGAGCAATAATTACAAAAAAGTCTTGAAGAGTATGGGCAAATTTAACTGTAACTCTAAAATGGTCGTATATCTAGCTAAGTGTCTACACTGTCCCAGTTTCAATGTAGGCAAAACAAAATGTAGATTGAGGGATAGAATATACGACCATTTATATAGTATCAAAAAAACTAATCAAGACAGTGCACTAGCTAAACATGCCCAAGAAAATCCTAGTCACACTTTCAAATTCTGGATACTGGACCAAATGGGACCAAAAATAAGGGGTGGACCAACTGAAATAGAACTTGAAAATTTGGAATTAGTATGGCAAATATGCCTAAATGCATATAATGAGCCTGGACTGAATGATATGTGTTCCATTATGACTATTCTAAAAATTAAGTCTGTGTAGATAGTATTATATCACCATCTGCATTATGGACTAATATGTATGTACTGCTGCTCTAATAGGAATAATAGTAATGGGATGATTTACATATATTTATTTACATCTTTATTTACATTTTTATTCCTACTTTTACTTTCATTGTTATTTTATTTATTCCACTCGATATTTTATATTTTTAAATATATATGTACATATACATTTATACTTATATTAGTACAATTAGAATATGTAAACTGTTTTATTTATTAGGTTCTGAGATGCTTTCAGGGTTTTTATTTTAAGCATCATAGTATAGCCCTTTAAATTGTAGTAAGCTGGGATCAGCTGACTTGATAACATAGATATTTAAATGATTCTGTATGTGTTTTACGTTTATCTGAAGAAGTTCAAAGAATTGCATTGAACGAAAAGCGCTTCATTAAAGGATTGTACCTGTCAGTCGGTTGCACTTGCCACGTTTTATTTCTGTTTTTTAATAGTTTTGTTTCTGGTATGAGTTTGTTCGTTTGTTTGTCGACATGGCAACCAACCAACGGAAAATGAAACTGCCATTGAAGAAGATACAGCACTTCTTAGTGTTGTGCAAATTTTATCTCAGCAAGTCAAAAAACTTACGGGTAAAGTGGAGTTGCTTAGTGCTTTACAAAGTAAGCACTCCCAGCAACAACAGCAGCAGCAGCAACATTTACAGGGTAGCGAAGCATCGCAGAAGGGTTCTAACATTTCCGGATATTCCGGGGCATATTTGAATTTACATCCGGAGGTCATCACTCCATCTGGCCAAACTGCAGCAGTTTTAACGTGTACAACACCACCGACAACCCTTAGAACTATTCCAACAGGATATATTGGACAGTGTTGGCCAAGGAACACCAAATAGTAATGGAGACAGCAGTATCAGAGCAGTGGCTCAACAGCAGAACTCCACGGTCCCAGGGCTTATTGGAATTGTGAATTTGAAAGAGTGGCTGACTTCACCTATGGGTATGTACTTTAATAATAGTCAACCATGTATGAGAAATCCGGCTAGGGATGCAATAAATTTACTCGACCTTGTTAAACAACTTTGATCACATTTTATTAAAATACAAGAAGTTGAAACTGGGGATAGAATATTTCTCTGAATGTATTAGACTACAGCTAGTACCTAAAAGCCTTCGAATTTGTCAATATCCAATGGGCCTTATTCCAGAATCCCAATTCCATATGGAACTTGTGGAATTATTCAGTAAACAGGGTCTGGAACTACTTAGCATTATGTGTAAAAACTACAAGATTCTAGCGGATGAACTAAACGACGAAAGTATACTTTTGGACACCAAAATCAGGTCTCATCCAGACTTTGAAAGATACAAGTATGAATACGCGTGTATCTTTGAAACAATAGATGCACTTATGGTGAAAGCTAAGGTGGTGAAGTGTAAGAAACTTGAATGAGACCGATTACAATACACCAATGGTACTGCATATCCTCGACCTCCCCCAGCACAGCAATGGCAAGTAAGAGGAGGTCAGGCAACAATCGGTCAGGTACATCATGCTAACCAGCTGCATTCAACATCTCTTAATCAACAAGTGACTAATACTGGGGAAAATAATATTCAAAATGTTCAAAACACCGATTACATTGACCAGCATATTAATACAGAATCCCCACCTTCTTCCCCTCCAAACTTCCCCAGCAATGATAATGGGCCACGTAGAAGTGAGCGTTTACAAAATCAAAGTAGTAACAACAATAGGCGAAATAACAATGGACAGTGGTCTGATAACCAACAGGTTTTTCAGAAGGGAAGATTACAGAACAGGAGGAATCAACGGAAGAAGCACAACAAATGGAGATAACCGAATTAAGTATTTCAAATATACCTTCGGTTATCCTGAAGAGTGAAGGGGACTTTTCTGTATATAATTATTCCTCAGTTGTAATTCAATCTGAACTGGTTAATATGCTGTCAAAAGGTTTTACCTTTGTTCCACTTAAAAGATCGAATATCACTAACCATATAATCGATTTAAAAATGTATGTTAGGAAATTAAATCTACAGGTCTTATTTGGCGATGCGAACAGAACACATGTAGAACAATACAGGGTTCCTAGTACATTCAACCCACCATTGCATAATTCCCTACACATTTTTGAAAGAATATGTGAATTGGATCTTAGGTATTACAATATATGGAACCCGACATCAGGAATGGAAGGGAATCTAACCGATCAGGAACAGGAATGGATTGAACACCTAAAAAAACTTAATGTCCACATCATGAAACCAGATAAAGGGGGTGGGTTAGTATTTATGGATCCTATTGATTATGAAAATAAAATGGAAGAAATATTAGCTTCGGATTCATACATGCAAGCATCACTTAATGAATATAACCAAGCTAACCAAAGGATTAAAATATACATAAATGACCTCTTTATTGAAGGGAGAATTGATTTAAATATGTATAATTTTATGATCATGCCAGCACCTATATCACCCACATTTTTTTGAGTGCCTAAAATACACAAAAATGTATTAGACCCACCCCTCAGACCAATAGTAGATGGCAGGAATTCTGCAACCTATGCATGCTCAAAGGTGATAGATATGATTCTAAAGAAATACGTGATGAATGAGGCAGGAATATGTAAGGACTCGTGGTCATTTCTAGAGAAAATCAATGAACCAGAATATGTTGAACAATATAATTTTATAACAATTGATGTAAGAGATTTATATATCTCAATACCCCAAGATTTAGGTATTGAGTGGGTATCCCAGAATCTCAAACAAAAAGGTGCTTCATATATGGAAATAGCACTAGTAGAAGAGTTGTTAAACATTGTTCTATCACATTACTACATCTATTTTAAGAATAACTTTTACCATCAAATAAAGGGGGTGGCCATGGGGTGCCCATGTGGTTCAACTTTTGCTAATTTATTAATGAACCACTGGGAACATAGTCACATATTTAAAGTAGATCATATTAACACGCAAATAGCGTACTTCACCCGATATTTAGACAATATATTCATTCTGTTTAAAGGGAACAAAGAACAAGCTGAATACTTGGTAGATTACTTCAATCAAACAACAGATTTTTTAGAATTTACATATAGCTACCATGAAAAAGCGATAGCATATTTGGATGTATTTTTAGTCAAGAATAAAATTGCTAAAAAATACGAAGCAAAAATCTATAGAAAACCTTCATATTCTAACACGTTTCTACACTTCACAAGTGGCCACCCTTTCCATCAGAAGAAATCGGTGGTTAAGGGACAACTCGTGAGGGCAGCCCGAATGACCACCACAGAGGAAGATTTCACTGTAGAATGTAACACATTGAGACAAATGTTCACCAGAAGAGCATACCCTAGTAAGTTACTAGATGAAATTATAACTGAAGTGGTCAATAAAAGAAAGAGTGGAACTTATCAAACTATTTTGAGAAATAAGAAGGAAGATATAATTGAAAATACAATAATACTTGTAGGAAATAATTATTTAACAGACAATATACGAAATAGTACAATAAATAAAGAATCTGGTGGTTCAACTGTCAATTTTGTAATCACATACAACATTGATTTTCAATATTATATGGAAAAATTGGAACATCATTACTCAGGATAAGGAACTTCTTGAGAAATTAGGATTAGTTCCGAAATTCACAACAAGAAGAGATAGGAATTTTAAAAATATATTTGAAAGTTTAAAAAACGTGATGACTAAATGTAAGGGCATGCAACAATGCTATGCCTGCCCGTACTGTAAATATATTTATGTAGGTACATCAATAGACATCCAGAACAGCAATAATTACAAAAAAGTATTGAAGAGTATGGGCAAATTTAACTGTAACTCTAAAATGGTCGTATATCTAGCCAAGTGTCTACACTGTCCCAGTTTCTATGTAGGCAAAACAAAACATAGATTGAGGGATAGAATATACGACCATTTATATAGTATCAAAAAAACTAATCAAGACAGTGCACTAGCTAAACATGTCCAAGAAAATCCTAGTCACACTTTCAAATTCTGGATACTGGACCAAATGGGACCAAAAATAAGGGGTGGACCAACTGAAATAGAACTTGAAGAGTTGGAATTAGTATGGCAAATACGCCTAAATGCATATAATGAGCCTGGACTTAATGATATGTGTTCCATTATGCCTATTCTAAAAATTAAAAGTCTGTGTAGATAGTATTATATCACCATCTGCATTATGGACTAATATGTATGTACTGCTGCTCTAATAGGAATAATAGTAATGGGATGATTTACATATATTTATTTACATCTTTATTTACATTTTTATTCCTACTTTTACTTTCATTGTTATTTTATTTATTCCACTCGATATTTTATACTTTTAAATATGTATGTACATATACATTTATACTTACATTAGTACAATTAGAATATGTAAACTGTTTTATTTATTACGTTCTGAGATGCTTTCAGGGTTTTTATTTTAAGCATCATAGTATAGCCCTTTAAATTGTAGTAAGCTGGGATCAGCTGACTTGATAACATAGATATTTAAATGATTCTGTATGTGTTTTACATTTATCTGAAGAAGTTCAAAGAATTGCATTGAACAAAAAGCGCTTCATTAAAGGATTATACCTGTCAGTAGGTTGCCAGGTTTTATTTCTGAACATGGTACTTAGTTGAGGTGCCAGTTCGTTCTGTAGTTTGTGTAGAACGCAGCCTGGAATGTTGTCAGGTCCCATGGATGCTGTGTTCTTGGCTTTGAAGAGTGTGTTTTTTACCTGTGCAGCCGTGATTACAGGAACTTTGCATTCTTTCAGTATAGAGATGGGCCCTTTAGGGGGTGAGAGGGGGGTAAAGTTAGCACTGAACCTATCTGCCAGGATGTTGGAAATATCAGTTGGTTCTGTATATTTAATGCCATTGTGCTGTAACTCAGAGCAGATCTGAGCATTGCCATTGAGATTCTTGACACACCTATAGAATGCTTTGTGGTTGTCTTTAGGATCAGTGGTGATTTTGTTTTCATAACTAGCTTTGGAGGATTTTATGAGGGATCTCAACTTCTTACTGAGGCTGACCAGGGAGTTCCTCCAATCATGGGATTTTTCTCTTTTTTGCAACAGTTATTTTTTTCTGTTGTTTGTTTATGGCAGGGGACCACCAGATTGGCTTCCTTTTTTTTTTGGAGGATAGCATCTTGGCTCTGTTAGGGATTGCACGATCCATGCACTCATGTAAGTGCTTATAAAGTGCATTTGTGTAGGATTCAGCAGTCGCACCTCTATTGTCCGTATGCATGGGTGTCGTGAAGTTTGACACTTCTGTCTTAAGAAGCATGAAGTTGGCTTTGGAGAAATATTTAATGGTGGTTTCCCTAATGGGGGAATGGGGGCGGGATGTGGATGTCTAGGGTGATTAGCTTGTGGTCGGATCTGACCAATGAGGAATTGACCTCTGGTGTGGAACATGTTGGTAATGACTAGGTCTAGGATATTGCTGCCCCTGGTGGGGGTGTGGATAAGTTGATCCAAAGTGTTGAAATTTATGAATTCCAGAAAACATTGAGCAAAAGGGTTGGTACATGAGTAGTTTTCCCAGTTAATGGTGGAGTAGTTAAAATCACCCATTATTAGGGTGTTAGGTTGTACTCTAATATTTTCCAGTGTATCAAGAAATGAGGAGTGGGAATCCTGGGGAATTTTGAGGGATCTGTAGCAAGCTACAATTTGGATTGCGGTCTTTGCCCAGAGTTAGTTGCACTTGGATAATCTCAGATACATTATGCTGAGCAACTAGCCTGGAGGTGTGGATATCCTTAATGAATATGGACACGCCTCCACCTTTAGTGTTTCATTTCCGGTTAGGTGACCGAAAGGTGTGGTATGAATTATAGCCTAGTAATGCAGAGGTGCTCTCTGGAGCCTTGAACCAGGTCTCTGTCACTGCACAAATGTCGATGTTCTCCATTTTAAGGAGTACCTCGAGTGAGTGCATTTTGAGGTTTAGACTTCAACCATTGAGTAGCATTACCCTCAGATTTTGCTTGCTTGTACCTGTTACGGTGGAGAGTTTGTCATTTGAACCTTGCCTAAAAAAGGCACTATAGGTGTGGCAAGAGCCTTAGCCAGTATCTGGAATCCCAAGGGCGACAGGTGCAGGCCATCTCTGGTAAAGCATTGTGGTCTTTCGATCATATCATTCCAGGCAGACAGCCACTGGATCCCCTTAGAATGACACCAGTAGCTTAGCCAATTGTTGAAGTCAATCATTTTGTCCTTGTACTGTGGTATCATTCTGGGTGATGGCAGGATGCTACTCAGGGCTAGAGTCATACCTGACTGGGCTACAAGATCGGACAGCTCCTTCATGTCTCTTTTCATGTAGTCCAGGGAGGTACGTCTCAGGTCATTCACACCAACATGGACAATGACAGAGTCATATTTGTACTTGTTGTGGAGTGACCTGAGTGTGTGCATTATGTGGCGGAACCTGGCACCCGACAGGCAGCTGACAGTAACTTTCTCTTGTTTAGCCTGGTGAGTGGAACATCAGTGTGCCTGACTATAGACTCTCCTATGACTATAGTGTTGGGTACATTGTTATGCCTTATGGGCTGTGGTTGAGTGGCACACTGAGTTTGTGGGCTATGTGTCATTTGAGTTGTGTTGGGGGGGTGGAGGTTGCTTGCCTTTCTGCTTTGGAGGTCCCTGTTGCTTGGGAAGATTTTTATTGAGAGCCTCCATGAGTATCGGTGTGTGTTTTGTGTTTCTATGTGTGTGTTTTAGTGGTGTAGATTTTGAGGGACTATGTGATGAGTGTGGTGTAGTGCAAGTGTTTACCCTCTCCTCTTGACTGTCAAGGCCAGTCTTGGGTGAAGAGCTCTTTGCTTCCAGTTTGGCTATATAAGTGCATCTCTCACAGGTTGTAGTGTTGGGTGGTAGGAGGAGAGGGTTGTCTGTGTACATGAGGCAATTGCTGCATTGCCCCAAGATGCCCAGATTCATCAGGTAGACAGGAGAAAACACCGGGCGTTCACCCTTAGACATGCCCAGATAGGTGCTTATTTATTAAGTACTAAAACCTGTTTTCGTCTAGATAGGTGAGGAAAGTTGAGTGCTGTATATGTGTATAGTTGTATTCATTTGCATTGCAGAAAGTACAGTCGTCAGAAAGTGACTTTGCTGAGAGTAAATCCCTGAAAGTATACTTGTGTGAAACAGTATTTTGCAATCGCGCTATAGTATGTATGAACATGTATACCCTTATTGCCACTGTTGTGCAATCTCAGAGTTGGTATATATAGTTAGTTTGGGTGTGAGGGGCACAGGGGGCTTGTTCCCCTGCAAAAATTAGAGAAAAATTAGTGTATGTGTTTTAACTGGTTTGTTTTTCGACAAAGTGCCGTTTGGGTCAACTGTAATTTTAGGGTTTTACTGTGGGCAGTAAATATGTTTACTTAATTTAGTTTATAAAAAGGAAGGATTGTAGTGTATATTTAGGGTGTTTGTTACAAGTGACATTTACTGTGTTTGTCATTTATATTAAATGTAGAAATGGGGGATTGGTGTTGGACAACCAAAATATTTTGAGTTTGTCGGTTTCAACATTGTCAGCTTTCTCTTATGAGAACATTCACTTAAAATGTGTCGACAAATAGGTATTTGACATTTCAAGCATTCATTCTTATAATATAGACCCTCCAGGAGATGCATGCTGTGTAGTTAAAAGATATGCCACTAAACTGTTAAGTCTCATGTAGCACAGCCTCAATGCACACACTCACTGTTATGAGAAGAATTTACCTGTCATTAAAAGCACACATGTGGCCACATGTACACTTGCAGACAGAAAGCATATGTGTTAAATGCACCTTGCAGGCAAACTGTGCCCCAAGAATGCACAATCACAACAGAAAGGTTGCACCACTGTAATTGTAACAACCACAGTAGTGATGCCACATGACTGCTGCTATATAGATTGATCTCTAGCTAGTGAAAACTGCCACCATAACTCTCAACCTTTTGTGATTTCAATAACTGAGACACAGTCAGACATTATGTGGGATAAAAAACTTGGGCAGTTTGATAATAATAGCACTAACCATTCACAAAGTTTGCAAAATAATATTTTAGGGTGAATAAGAGATATGTAGCTATAATACTGATGTTACTTTACTTAGTACCTATAATTCTCAAAGTCTCATTTGAAATAAATATATCTGACTTAATTTAGAATCATTACCCTGAAGCATTAGACCATAGCTGGAAGACTGAACAAGCAACTAATTTTCATTTTTCTATAAGGATAGTGTCACCTGACCTTCCATGTGGGGGGGGGGGTGCTATGCCTTTGCATGTCATAACCAATACAACTACCTGCAAGGTCACCAAATCACATGATAAGCTACAATAGTGTTTGATGATTTGTCTGTTTGATCCTTCTCTCCTGACTAAACTGACTTTTCTGCATCCATTCACAATATAGAAGACATATACCATCCAAAACCTAGAAAATATGCAACAGAAATACCACAGTTCTGAGGCAACACTAACGTCTTCTGTGAAGATGTGGGAGAGCTGTTGGGTATCTATCCCACTGTTGCAGCAGAAGACATAAAAAGGAAGAATACTGTGATATGCATACTTACTGTGGATACTGCCATGTAGACTGTACAATCCACAAGACAGCAATTAACAATGCATGCACAAAGTGCCTGATCCCCAGCAGAATATACCACACAGTACAGCAGTGCAGCCATACAATTCACTACAATATGAAGCCTGACAGGCTATGCAGTAAGAACAGGGGACATCTGAGCCATTCATTAGCCATGGTGGAGTATGTATGTATGTATCTGACTTGAATGACCATTTAATTATTAAGTAATGCTGTTAAAATGAGTTGTGAGAGATGTATTGGGGTCCCATAAAAGGTCTGAGAGATACCCATTTCTTAGTCCGACATGTGCTATGTCCAAAGGCCCGATTGTTTGGGGAGGGAGATCCCAAGGTGTCTTAAGCAATGTTGTATACAAAATGCTAGGACTAGTTTCATAGAAAATGGTCCCACCATGAGTGGTTGTATCCCTTAGTGGAAAGTGATCCCTTGGCATGGTTTAGTAAGTGCCATAGCACATATACACACACAGTACTGGTTTTGTTGCAGTTCAGATATATCATTTCCATATAGCTGACCCTGCTGCTGTACAGTGTATCGAGGAAGATACTGACTGATGATTGTACCTTTCTTCTGTACAGATGCTGAGTCCAGGAAGTATAATGCCCACCACTTCTGGGAGAGGGATTTGAGGCTATCAGGCAGGCATGGTAAGTAGAAATTCATTGTGTACTGTTCCTGCTTGTGATACATGTGCTGTACATCACAGCAAGCATGTAGTGTACCCAAAGAAATGTGACTATGTACATGGAATGGGGTCATGTGAGCCTGCCCATGATGTGCATATCATATGTATGGTATTTGCACTATATGGCTGTGTGAATGTGTTTTATGTTGCATATGTCTATGTTCTTTGTAGGTACGTCCATGTCAGACAACATGCATGGCATTTGTGCTGCATAATCATGGCGTACCACTGCAACGTGATGCTCAGCATGTCATCCATGCATGCATGTTTTTGTTAAGTGGATACATTATTTGTGACATCCCTCTCATGCGTTACCATCAGATGTAGCACTGTTAGTATTAGTTTGCCAGTATCTATGCAAACTACGTAAGTACTACACTGGTATGTTTCAGCATTTCATTCTACTGCAGTGATGCTCGGCAATGTGGCCATGACTCATGGTGTTACTTGTATGAATGCATATTCCACATTCATAATATGTTGTATATGCAAATACACACACCAACACTCCTGCATACATGCAAATATGCTGTGTCATAGTGTGCCATCACACATGCAGTCTCTATGTGGTATCTGCCGTATATGGTAACCTGTGCAACTAGAACACCCACAGATTACTGTAACCAAGATACCAACATTACATTTTTAATTTCTTTTCTGTGTATGTATGTATTATAGAGCATCCTCTGATGGCTACAGCATCTACATGTACGCATAAGCACTGCAGAAGTAGCACAGTCCCTGATCATATGTGAACCTCACATAGAAACCTGTGTGTCACTAAAGAATAGTGCCACAACATGCAATGACACCTATTCATTGTTACATAGTATCTTTCTCTTTCACTACATTATGACACCCAGTCATTTAATATGTCTTAGCAGACATTCCTGCTGATGCTTCTACTGCCTGCCTATCCATGCATGGTGGTACTGCACATCTGGTAACTCACATGTTGCTGCTATTCATCTTGCCAACAGAATCATGCACATTGATCAGTAAACACACACACACACACACATATATATATATATATATATATATATATATATATATATATATATATATATATATATATATATATATATATACACATAGCTGGTATACTAGCAAAATGCCAAAATAGGCTTGACCTGTATGTAATACACCACTACTCACAATACATGTGATAACAGAAGGCAATGCTTCCTCAGCATTGTGCATATTGTGATGTGTGCCCTGCACTGGCTGATACAGCGAGATATAACGCTATGTAACAATGCAGCTATAACAAAGGGGAACTATACTAAAATATTTGCTTTGTGTATCTGCTGTCATCTTATATGCAGTATTTTTCCGCATTACTGCTGTCCAGAAATGTTTATGGTATCTGAGTGTAAAATGTGTCCATGTCATATATTCTTCAATAGCTATGCAGTGGCACATATGATGTCTGTTCCACACCCCTTGCAGGTAAAGTGACCAAACAACCTTGCTCATACATGCTTCAGTGCTTCAGAAAACTATGTGTTGTACATGTCTGAATATGCTACATGAAACCATGTTTTGCTAGTCTACATCTGCAGGTGTGTGCTATTGTGTAGCTGTTACAGGGTCATGCTCCTGTACTGCTGCTGAATATCAGAGATTCTGTATGGAGGTGTGCATGCGACATATATTATACACAGAGGTTTGTTCTAACTACTAGAACATACAAGTGCATTTTGAAGATGGTCATGTTGGTCTGGAGCACATGTGCATTGGCATAGCAGGTGCAACAGCTTTGCTGCGATGCATATAAAATCTCCCTAGATGCAAAACAATGCTAATATGACTGCACATGTATGCAAGCATGCCTTGCACATTGGAGTCTGGTAGCACCTGCTGTGTTGTGGTGTTATGAATGTACAGGACTATAACAGAATTACAATACTCACTGTTGGGTACATCTGTTTGTATTGCCTGCCTACTTATCATTATGTTATTGATCAACAGCCTATTCACCATAGCTTCTGTATACACAAACATTTTTCACCATGCACAGTGATGTTGAAGCATTATTGTGCAAAATAATGCACATATATTGTGCATTGTGGCAACAAACTACATGCCCTCTGAAGTACTGTACATAAAACAGAAGTGAGCCTGCAGCTATGCATAAGGCAGGTCTATATTAGTTTACCGAATGTTATTTTCAGTGAACACCTCTTCATCTACACATATTCAGCAAAAATCACTTCTACAATTTGCAATGAAACAATTGCCCTGTAGCACAACAGAATCCACAGCTAACTAAATCTAACCCAGCCAAGTGGGGGAGCTTCACCCACCACACCACCCAACTATATATACAGCCAACCCTGTTGCATCATGTTACAATCGTCACATGCCAGAAACTTTAAGTATATTTGGATGCTATTTGTACATCATACCCATCACATGCAAATTTAATAATTAATGCATTACACTACCTTATACCATTTCACAGTATGTCAACGTTGCACTGTGTACATCACACAGCAAAGATATATATGAAGGTATTGTTTGTTCAACATGCATGGTTAGGAAAACAGCATGCTATTCACGGATTGCACTGGCACAGTGGCCTCTTGTTTGCTACTGAGCTAACACACATTTTGCTGTGGACAAACAAAATTATGGATTGCTTGGGTGGCTTTATACTGTGTCACAGTGTGGCACTGTTCTTAACGTGTCTTGTGTCTCATGTAGGACAGCTGGCAGAAATAGTCTACATCATGTTACTATGCATTTCTAAAGCATACCACAACCTTCTGAACAGTAGCACCTTACCAATATCTGTGGTCCTTTGTTACAAATCATGCTATGTTGCTGCATGACAGCACACTTGTGCACATTATACCATTACAAAACTGCTCAGCATGCATGTGTCATATTAATGTGATTGTGTATGGTTTAGGGTACTCTCTGTATCTCCACATGTTATCATAAATGTGTGCATTCTGTGGCACATGTATGTCACAATACAATTGTCAGATGAAGGTGTATGTGTCTGAAGTTTGTCAGGCAAGTGCACTGCAATGAATAGAAGGCTACACTGAGTATGTGATCACTGCATTGTCTGTCCAGTGCAATGCATGCATGCAGTACATATGTATCACATGTTAATTAGCAGTTCCCATACATTCCTGTTATACATGGCACTATATACCCACAACAGTGTATGATTGTGTGTACCACAGATGTAGGCTACCTGCCTGTATGGTAATCTGCATAATGGTGCATTATACTGCACAAAGGTGTCCATCTTACTGTGCTACATATGTTGGCAGAACATTTATGTCTTGCCTCTCATATAGTCATGAGATGCTCACAGTAGGTTTGGTACAGCCATGTGTCATGACAAACAGTTCCACACCCTCAGCAACATGCATCACATGCAAAAGGTAATGGGCAGCTAAATAGTTCTGTACAACCTTGTCATTCTCTGACTTGAATGAGATGAACATATGGATTCTGCAGGGATGCTGACAGAGTCTCCACACATTCACTATCAAACTACATTGTGAACAAGAGCATCACTGTATTACATAACACATTTCATGATGCTCTATATACAAGTTTTGGCTAAGACACACTACATTACGTGCATATGTAGAGAGACAGTAACCTTTAGTGAACATGCCTCAGTACTCCACCATGACACATGTGCCCAGACACGAGATACTGCAGATTACATTATGTGTTGTATGCAGGCATATTTACCTAAAACACCACCTTGATCTTTCCACCACAAATCGCACTTCTGCATATTATGTATGCAGGATGTTGCACTTGGGTATTTCTATGCAAACTCTGCAATATGCATTCCTTTTGCATGTCCTGAGCATGTTGAGCGTCACTGAGTATATGGCATGTTGCTATCAATTCTGTCAACATGTTCACACATTGATACTGGGTGGTGTCAGATAGCTCTATTTGCACACATGCACATTGCATTTCTATGTTTGCTGTGCATGGATATATCATGATGCTGACCCTCAGTGCTACTTGTATGACCATGACATAGACAGCATATACACAAGGCTATATAGCCTATAGTTGCAAACAATGATGCACAATGCACTTCCGTGCTGTGTGGGTCTCAGCCATCACACTGCTGTACATATATCTTGTCCTCATATTTGTGTGTAGAAAGCAGTCATATATTTGCATCTGCTGTCTTGTGCATTACTCTCAGACTGTGCTGCATTCAAAGACATTTCATCATGGTATTCTGTTACATGTTTAGATCACAATGTTTATATAGTCAATGTTGTGTCTGCACATAATGCAGACCAGACGAATGAATGGCAATGGACTACCATGTATATTGTGCTATATGTGTCTACATATTAGTAGGTGGGGCAGCAATGTGACCAGTAATCACAATGAAGTGTAGGGTGGTTATGTTTATCTTACTATATAGTGTTATGACAGTAAATTACCTATATTTATCAATATATACCTTTATACTAATCATAGCAGGACTCACTCTCTAGACACAAGGTTTCTGCTCTTGATTGTGTACCACCATCTGCGACAATGGATGGTGACAGGATTGTGCAGAGCACAATTTATAGCCAGAATCCTCAATGTGCACTATTGTTGGAGGTTTGGTACAGCAGTCTACCCATGATGATATCATTGTTGTCTGTTTTTATTGCGTATATAATATGAATTCAGCTCATCAGTAGTATTTTGTGACATAAACTTGTGAAGCTGTCAGTCTGCAGCATAGCTGGTGGAAGGACTGACCTTGTTGTCGGCACTGCACTAGCTGATGTGTTTAGGGGGTACCCCATAATTGTACTTGGAAATTCTAGTGCTGGCTACACCATACTGCATGCATGATATCACTGTTTTGATCATAGTTAACTGTGTGCTTACTGCCTTCTGTATACATTTTTAATTATTAAGAGAAGCAGTTATGTATACCCTGCATCATTTGGTTGATAGCTGACAAATACTTTACTGCTGTTCTGAATGCACAAAGATGCTGACATGACCATTAAGAAGTCTCACCTATGGAGGGTTAGAAAGATGTTCAGCAGGCAGGTATGCAACAAGTGGAGCACACTGTACAACTGGGGCTTAAAGCAGGCAGGATGGCTAGTGCAGTGGTTCCATTGCAGTACAGCATGCACCATACAAAATGCACATACAAGAAGAAGAGTACACTTTATGTCTCTGTGCCATTTCTTGATATATATGGAGAAGTAAATTCCAATGGTGAAATTCTATATGGAAAATATTCTTTCTGGAAGCTACATTATGCACCATTGTGAGAGATAGGCATTGCATGCCATTGCATCCTGATAAGGTAATGCTGATTGTGGAGTGTGATATTTCACTTGATG